>NC_133204.1:31776507-31796507 GCF_958299795.1 Porites lutea | reverse complement strand
TTCCTTTTACTGCTGCTTTCTTTGATTTCCCCACGGGATTTTTGTTCTCATCAAACAAAACTATACCATCTATAAGTTCTCTAAAGGAAGTAAAAGGAAAATATTATACTTCAGAGCTCAAAAACATAGATTAGATTTTGAATGACTGGGTTTCTTTTTTTCTATTTTTCTACAAAAGCAGCTGGGGTCAACTCCGGCAAGAATTCCCCAGCCCTCAATGAAAGCCCTGATAAAGACAAGAAAAAATTGAAGCCATAACGATACTCAATCCATTTGAAAAGTAACACATGAACCTGTTACAGCTGAGCTCACTTGATTTTACGGGTGATCAAAGAGGGAAGATAAAGGTGACACTATAAACTTTTTGGGAGATGTTATGGGTGAATCTTTATTTGCCGCGGCTGCTCTAAAATTTTATGACAACCCTCATAATGGCTTTTAGATATAATGACTGTAAAATCTTTTCACTCACTGTTGGCTCACCTTTGCCTTGTAAGAGGAATATTTACACAGTTGGCAGCAGCAACAGCAATGAAGGGCACCCACCGAGCAAGGAGAGGAGGGGCAGTCTAAAATAAATGCAATATAAAGTAAATACAACAAAATGAGTTTGTAAGCTGAACAACAAGTTCACTGGACTTGTTTTGGGAGAGTGTGAGCATTACAGGTCCTTCTGTAGCTGGGTCCTTCTTTTAGCTGGGCAAAGAGAAGAGTAAGAGACATGCAAGAACAGGGGGAGAAAGTAAGGAGCAAATGGCTAAAAGGTTTCTAGAAATGACTGCTTAAATAATGCAAGCTAGAGTGTAGCAAGGCTGCAAATAACAGTTATTGGTCAACAGACAAGTAATTATATTCCATTAAAATTGCCATGTCCAACAAAATCATATCCATGAAGAGCACATGGATCAAATCGATACTTACTAGCCTATTAGGTCTTGTAGGGGAAGTAAGTAATAATAAAAATGTCAGCATTAGGATATCACCTCAACTTGGTCTCATGCAGACTGCAAGCAGTCTCTTATTTAACCCTTTAAGTCCCAATGGTGACCAACATCAATTTTCTCCTAACAATATGCATACATTGTCAAGAGAATAGAGAGGAGAAGTGTTACATCAAGTTAGCATGGTGGTCAAATTTCTGGATGACACCAATAGGGCCGAGATTAAGCAACGACGATGGCAACAGTAACGAGAACGGCAAAAAAACCTTGATAGCAAAACAACTTTGCACGTGCATCACGCTTTTTTCGTACATTTCTTAGCTGTCTCTGCACAACTGTGACAAGAAACTTCCTAACGCGCCCGCTTTACGGAGTGGGTGAACACAGCACAAAAAGTTTCTTTTTCAATTCTAAACTAAGATACGATCCTTTCGGATTAAATCCAGAAAATTTCACCAACATTTGACAAATCAAATTAAATTGAATAAGTTGGATGAACTTTGAAACAGTGCAAATTTACTTTTAAAGAGAATTTTTGGTTTGTTGTCATACAAAAATGTTGCCACCATGACAACGTGACGTAACGACTTCTCCTCTCTGTTGGTTACAAGAATATTAATCAAATGAACCCTGACAAGAAAATGCTCAGAACTTTTTTCAAACTCTCTTAACTCATCTCTAACGAAATATTTAAATATCAGTGTGGAGGATTTGTATGTGGATATTGGGGCTTAAAGGGTTAACGTTAGTGGAATGTTACAGAATGCGTGTGGATGGCTTGCAGGGAAGCCACGAGATGCAAGACAGGATAGTCATTACTAATAGACTGAGTTGGCAGTATAGTTCAGCCAAGGTTTGTAAGGAATAATAAAATATGAGTGTTTTTACTGTACATTGTCCTAACTGTACTGTAGTTACCTTCACAAGACTGTTAAGACCAACTGAAACAGCCACAGCACTGGTGGTTGCTGATACATAAGCAATGCCAATTTGTCTGAAGAAAAGTAAATTTTAGACCATTACTTTCAGTGCATATCTTGAAGGAAAAATGCCAAATTTCATATTTACTTAACATGTACTTTGTAAAATATCAAAAAAGGGTGAATGCATCACAAAAAATACACATTTTAGAAGTCTTGGTTGTTGCACTTAAAAACTGACTCCACCATCAACTCATAACTCAAAGCCATTAACCCTTGGGCACTGCTGTTCCAGTTAACCTTGGGCTGTGCTCTAGCAGCGCCCAGTTGCCCCTGGCACCAAACTTTTGCTCTTGGACAACTAGAAAATCTTACTTTTTCATACATGTTTTACAGGTTTAGGGCCCTGGGCTCCCTTCAATTTTCCTTAGAGCGCAGCGTTGAGTTAACCTGTCAGCTGACCGTTACTGTGAGCACTAGAATTTTAAGTAATTGCTTGACACTTACTTTCCAGTTATTGTTGATTTTGCATTTCTGTTGGTGTAGTTGACTAACGCATTGAATGATTGATTTATCCACTGCCAAAATACTACTGCAGGAACAGTCCTGTTAACAAGTGTTGGTTTATTGTTAAGTATGCAACTAAACAGTTAATTCAGATGAACGCATGTCCATCTCAGTCGACCGTTAATTATGTTCATGGTAATTACATAAAGTTGAGGTTTACGTTGCAAATAATATTTTCCTTTTTGTTGGTAATGTAATGCGCGTGAGTTTCAAAATGTCTTTTGCCCATTAGTGCATGACATTCAACTGACTTCTCCTCCTAAAAAATGATGAAGTGATTAATTTTCCAAAGTTGTGACATTTGAAATGGCAACAGATTTTACACAGAAAAACAAGTTAATTATTGATGTTGAGTTTCAGCAGACCTCCAAAATGGCTTTAATACAGACCTGTACCACTGAAGCATTGCTCCTGTTATTGCCATCCCTCCTGGGACCTGGAAAGACATGCGGCCCAAGAAATTCATCCGCTCACCAGTGTCTGGGTGGAATGCAGAGTCCACTAGATGCTTTGCATGCCACAGATCATCAATGGATAAATTGGATACTTTACCCTGTCTGACCAGAAATCAGGAATGAATTCATGGTCAGTGAAAAAAAATCTTATCAGCAGCAGTTAGTAGCCTTCAATAAGGCCTCTAAAGGGTGGTTAAAGGAGGCTTTTTACAGGACAGGGTCACTAGCCCCGAGGCTAACACCACACCTAGAGGCTGTGGGGATCACACTACTACTGGCCTATGCAGCAGTCCCTCAAAGTTTCTTGCCTAAGGAAACAATTCAATGTGGGGGAGCTTGAACTGGACCTACAGAGAACAACATGCTTAACTACAGCTGTAATCCAGCAAACTTGATTTTCCCCACCGTTGGTTAGTATGCATACTTTTGAAACTTACTCATAAGCTTCAACAACTTCTTTTGCCTCATCAAGTTCTGCATTAGTGTGAATAGCTTTCCTCCAGTCTGTTATGGCAAGAAAATGTCTGAATCTTCCCCAGAAGGTGGACTGATCCCATCTTGGAATATTTAAGTTGATTTGACCTGGTAATGCCAGCTCTACTCCTTCCATTCTTGGGTTTTCCCTGACAAAAAGGATGATAATGAAAAACTTTTGGAATGAGAGTCCGCTCTCTGTAAAACATAAGTTAAAGACACAGATACACTGAGAAGCATACCTTATTCTAGGAAATTAACAATGCACGTTGACAACGTGAAAAAAAAATTACATTACAATATATTAACAGGAATTTTTCAAAAGTTAGGTTTACATGCAAAAATTAAAACAAATTTTTTGATGATCATCTTATTTTATTCAACACAAATTTGCTACACTTACAAAATCTCAACATACGTATATCTCAAGGAGAAAAAGAAGCATTTACAGTCATTGTTAGCTATGTTAATGTTCAGGTTATTGCTCTGTAAATTGATCTAGCAGGGAAACATGAATCAAAAGACACTTTGAACTCGACTTTAAAAGAAGAAGTCTTGCCAGAGGAGTCAATCGAGGAGTCATGAACTAATGAGGTTTTGTAACGAAATAAAGGTGCTTTAAAATAACATATTGTAAAATAGCATGCATTGAATTTACATCGATGTTAATTTACACAAATTTTTAAAAATTGCATTCATATTTGTTAATTTTCTTAGAATAAGGTATGTTGTGGTTCAATTTATCCTTGGATTAAATTTTATTTTTCTTTGTTTCAAACTCATTATCCTTCATTACCGTACCCCAAAACAAAGGAAAATAGAATTTTTAAAACACATACATTATGCACCTACCATAGGAAAAGTTTCTAAAGAATGAGATCTTACTAATGAAAGGTTAATGGCGCATTGACTCATGAAGTGTGTTGGCTTTAACTAACCAAAATATGCTTCTTGTATAAATATTCCCTGCCTTATCAATTTTTGAATACCCCAAAAAATCCCCACTTAAATTAAGCTACCAAAAAAAATCCCGGAACAAACAATTTCAAACCCGAAACATCCTTTGATCATCCCTGTCACTTGAAATCCAGATTGCCCCCTCACCCCCTCCTGGGAAAATGAACATGTCTTTTTAAATTTCACAAGAAACCAATTCCCTGTGATGGATATGTTTTTTGCTACTTCCGTGACACCTAACCCCCAGTCTGGCTAATAATTCTCAGATGGTCCAAGGCTACACACTCAAACACTCAAATTATCTCGTGCGGAAGTCCTGGGAGGGGTACTCCCTTATATATGCTACATAGGCGTGTGCGGCCCATCGGGTAGACTTTTTGCGCCATTTTGGCCTGCAACATGTATAGATTTTGCCCATTTAGGTCTGAAATCAGGTACAGTTTTTGAGGGAACCACGGGATCGATGACCGTATTTATCATTTCAGTTCCAAATGAGTAAGAAAGAAAGAGAAGTATGCGAATTTAAAATGGTGTTAAGAATTTTTTCATTTGCGCACTAACCTAAGTAATGATGACATAATTTCTGCCTAAAGGCCAGGCTAAAAACAGGTATGGATTTTAGAGGTCCGGTCTCAAAACAGACTTAGAAAAAAAACTAAAAATTTCTAAAACAATAGCTGAACTTAGTATTGTTCTGTCTTTTGTTTTCTTTAAACAATGAATGTATGCATAATTAATGTATGGGGTTATACGGAAATCTTGCCCACACGTGATCAAGATTGGGAAGTAAGGCAATTGAAGCAATTGTAAAACTAAAGAACATCATTTTAAAATTAACTAAGCTCAGAAACGTGTAAATTACAATTCACAGGAAACAAAGCTTTAAATTTGGAATTCGAAGAGAATGCCCACACGTTGTTCTGATCAGAAACTTTTAAAATCACCTATTGATGTTCTTTGTTAAGTTAGGTGACAAGATTTCTGATCAGAGGCTTCGAAGTCTTTCATGCTTAAGAAGTAAAAGACCATTACCTGCGATGTGACCGGAGGAAACAAGACTACAAACCAGTCAGTCTCAATTCCACCTACTTGTAAATTTACCGCTCTTATCACAGGCTCATAATCATGCAGTGATCAGCAGTCTCATAAAAAATGGAAAAGTATGTCATGTATCAGTCACAACGCGTAGCCTATGAACCTTCTTCACCAGTCGCTTTTTATGTGTTTTGGGGGGAGAGAGAAGATTGGGGGTTAGGTTGAGGCGTGCGCGGGGTCTTATGGGAAGGGAATAAGGAAATTTTTTTTCCTTCTTCCCTTCCCATGAGACCCCGCGCACGCCTCAACCTAATCCCCAATCATCTCTCATCCCAAAAAACACTTAAATAGCGACTGGGTACGAGTCTGGGACGGGTAGGAGAGGACCCTGAGAACGAAGCTGTCGCTCAAGTTGAGCAAACCTCTCTCACACGGCGAAATATTGTACATGTGTAAGAACAACCTCTGGGCCCAGCGCTAACCCGTGGTTGAATTTTAATCCGTTTTTTTTTCCTTTATTCAAGAACATTTTCTCGGATAATTTTATCTATTCCTTTTATAACAGGCATTCAGAGGCCGGGTTCGGACGCCGAACTTTTCATGAGCCGAACCTAATTCGAATTAAGGCCCCGGATTAAGGCCGACCCAAATTATTTAGACCGGCTGAATTGATTCAGACGCCGATCTTAATTCCAGCCGAACTTAATTCAAAAGGAGAAAATGTTCATTTCGATCAAACTGCTTAGAAAATACGTTATAATAATTTATGCATTAGGTTCGGTACATGAAAAGTTCGGCATCAGGATCAAGGCCATTCCAAAGTCACCCAAGGCGACATTCCCGGCCGGGCCAAGCAAAAAGAACGGCTGAGCCGTTCCAAATTGAAACAGGCGTTCCTAATTGATACAGACGCGGAACTTTTTCATGTACTTAATTCAATGTATTAGGTTCGGCTCATGAAAAGTACGGTGTCTGAACCGCGCCTCAGTTACCAAATTGTCGACAAAAGATAGACTTGCTACAAGTCGACCTCTTGGCGCGCCATATGAAATCCGACGAAGGACTTTTTTTGAAAGTCTAACAAAAAGAACTTAACTGAATTTTCTTTTCAAGCTTTTATAACTGAATTCAGATTTCGCTTTAACCCAGGGTTAACCTAACCCCGCTTTGAACAACCCGGCCCTAGGCTCTAGAGGTTCGAGAGAAGGCTGTATAGATGGTTTTCACAGTGACGTCATCAAATTGTACAGTCAAAATCCCTCAGCGAGGTTTTACGAATTCTTGTTTACACTGGGTTGAAGATAAACAAAAAGGAATCTTTGGACAAGTTTCTGGCGTAGCATGTTTCTTTCGAAAATACAGCAATTTGAACTTCCGAGTGCGTGACACCAAAATAGGAATGCTATCTCGTTGAAAAAAGGCTCTCCTCTTGATTTTTAGCAGTATAACCATTTCAAGTTTTAGAAAATATGTTTATGCGTACGTGTGCTAGTTCTCGAATAAAAGAAAGAGCTTTTACAGAAAAAGTGAAGTCCAGATGTTTTTGCTGATTTCCAGCGGCCATATTGGTGCACCAAAACGGTACACCAATATGGCGTCTCCATACAAAGCTCTGAAAAGGTGCGTGAAACGTTTCGGCATATAACTCAAAAATTGTGAGCCACAAAGACCTTGTAACCTTTCAGAAGGCATTCTGCTTGTAACCTTGTAACCCCCTGTAACCCCTTGTAACCCCTCTTTTCAAAGTACCTGCCAGAAGACGGGTGCAGTCACCGGGACTGCATCGTGCGCCTTTGGCGCTTTGGTACCCTGCGAGCTTTGGTTCATCGCGTTTTGAAAGATGGAAATTTTTATATTCCCGCGTAAAAGAAGACCGATAAAACGTGTCTTTCATGAGGGTCTCAATGGGGTTAACCGATAGGCGTAAAACGGCCAAAAATTTAGTCGATAGCCGTAAAAATTGAAAAATTTTAACCGTTAGCCGTAAATAGGGTAAAGGAGAGTTAACCGTAAAAGAAATTGTTTCCTAGATTTGTTAAGGTGCTACTTTGACTCCGTACGCACGTTAGGCCAAGAGCCTTTTAGTTGTGACCTAGACCTAGACTCCATTTCCGCCGCTCTCCCTGGGAACTAATTTTTTTCCATAGCGAAACTCTGGCCTCTTGCTGGTGATTAAAATTTGAGATTTTCAGGAGGTCGTGCCCTCGACAGCCTCGAAGTCACAGTACTAGAGAAACAACACCCAGAGAGGACCAGAGATATCACGGTTTGTAAAACACGTTTCCGATAAACAACAATCCCTGTTTTTGACTGACGCTACGGTACGGTACGCTTTCTCAATTCAGCAGACTCGACTATCTCGGAGAGTGGAACAGGCTATAGACATTGCCATGCCTAGTCCCTGTTCGGCGTCTTCCCACACAATCTCGCTCAAAGCATTTCGGTGGCGTATCTGAGAAAAAAACTCGCTCCGACCACGTGACTCGAAACGCATTGCCGCGAGAAATAACGAGGGGTACGGACAAGGCAACAGAAGACAATGGTTCTGTAAAGTCCTTCGCTATCATTAAAAACACTGGACACAGGAATTTTTTATTGGCAGTTTTCAAACTAGAGCTAGAAATAGATTATCCGTCTGAGACTAGCCTGTGTACAGTCACCCCCTCCCCCACAGACACCCCTTCTCCGATTTTTTCTGAGGGCAGGGGGCGGCTGTACACAGGCTATCTGAAACGGATAATCCATCTTCAAACTGTCCGTCAAAATTGACGGATAAAGTCAGGTGGATTATTTATTAAAAATTAAAACCATTCCACTTTCAAACTAAGACGTATTACTTATCTGAGGCGAATTAACAAACGGATAACCCATCTCTCACGAGTAATCAGTCTCTAGTGTGAAAAAGGCCATTTCTGTCAATAAATGAATGCCCCCCCCCCCCGCCCCCGCCTCGAGTTGGGGGTTCGCGTGTCTGCTTTTGCTTTTTCACAAAGATTATTTTTAATTGACTATTGACATTTGTATGCGTAAAATAATATTAAGATTTATCAGATTGTAAAATTTGTCGAAAGAATAGCTTCATTTTATCCCGAGATGATCCTAAGACCTTTATTTTGCTTTGAAGATACAAAAAATACAGGATTATTAATATTTAACTCTTTTAATAGTAAAAGAAATTAATTTTTAACTTTTTTGTTAACCGTAACTGGAAAAAAATTAACCGATAGCCGTAAAAGGGCCAAAATTTTAGCCGATAACCGTAAATGCCACCACCCCACTGAGACCCTCTTTCATTGACTACAGTGAAACGCCCGGAAATGAAGGATGTTTTGAAAGAAACGGGAAAACTGATAAAAGGAAACATTTGTTTTGATAAGTGAAATTAATGAGAAATAACCATAAACTAGTTTTGTTTTTTTGTTTTTTAAAAGCGGTTTGTGTGGTACCAGATTTGTACAATTACTTTCAATCAAGCATGGATTGGGTTTTGTTGATAATGACAGAATGTAATTAAAAAGCATTATGTTGACAGCTACAAGGCACATGCTTGCCTTAAGCTGCGAGTATCCCGCCATGTTTTAAACAAAGGGCCTCTGACCAAGCCGGCATTCTAATCCGCCACAAATATGTGAAGCACGTGTCTTTCAAAGTCGCCTAGTACTTAAAATCGGGGCTCTGGCCTGTTATGTCTGACCAAACTGACTTCGCTACTGTGTACGGCACGAGACGAAACCAATAACTTAGAGAATTGCGCATGCTTACCCCTTCTAATTAGATTAACAGAATGAAGTGAAAGAGATCAAGGCTAATTCGTCGTAGCAAATTTTGCTTAACCTGACTTCTAATTGTTAGCTGACAAAGCTTCAAGATGAAAACAACGCCTTAAAACAGAGCCTTCGCGACGTGGAAGACCGCTACGGCTCTTTAAAGCGTGAAGCAAGATCTATTCAAGATGAAAATAAAAGTTTAATGACTGCTTTAAAACTTTTAAACAACGAAATTAATGGCAAAGAAAGTAAATATCGAGATGGTGGATATGAAAATATCATCAAGGAGCAAAATTTGCGTGATGAGGAAACCCCTTGGGTAACAGTACGTGATAACAAGACAATGCCCAGAAAAAAAGAGAGAGCGTCAGATACCAGTTGGAAGAAAGATGTCAGCCCGTAATTCTACTGACATCGTGTCTCAAATAATGAATACTGTAATTAACGAGCGGACTACAGTCATCGTTGGTGACTCCATAACAAAGAATGTTCAGGGAATAAAACTAGCCAAGACTGTGGGACATCGGGTTGTTGTCAAGATCAAGCCGTCCCTGGAGCCACAATTCGCGACATGCCAGGGGCATCCAACGTCAATTTTCGGAAAGTATCTGTTCAGAACACGATTTGAGCGCCAGAATTTTCGGGACATTAGTTGTAAAATTCCTTGCTTTCCTGCCTCTCCTTGGGTTTTCGAACATCTAAAAAATGGTATAATTGCCCACTTTTAACGGATTTTTACCCCTAAAAAGGTCACCTAGAATTTTCGGGAGCCTTTACTCTGGCTCAAATTTTCGAAAAGGTAAGTTTTGATCCCTATAATTTTCGGATCACTAGACTTTCAGCTAGGAAATACGAACAGATGAAAAATTTTTAAAGGATAAAAACAGGCCTATATCTACCGTTTGAATACTAAAATACGTTTAACAATGTTATGTTTAAGGTGACTCGACCCAGTTTTTTTTAGGGGGTACCATCCTACTTTGAAGCTCTCTGGTATCCCCATCTTTACTTTTATCGTAAGTATAACATATAGTGTCCAGGGGACAAAACGCGCCTTCACAACACAAGGGTTCTTGAACACAAGTTTAATAATCGAGAGTTGCACACTCAGCATATTTTCTTAACAACACAACAGCATCGGAATTGGAGTCTCATCTTTGGCTAACAAGCTTCACCTCGCAAGTAAAAACCTACAAAACAAACACTTAATCACCGTTGGAACGGGATTTGGTAATACACGAGCTCCTAAGACTCACCATACGATGAGAAACTCCCGGCGACTAGCGCGTTACAAAGCACATGGTTTCTTTCTCGCTACACGACGACACTGAGACGCGCTCACTAAGCATGCTGGGAGTACAAATTACAAAAATGGAATGGAACGGACTTAGGAAAACAGAATGTTCTCTTGTTGAGGATTAGCCTCAACATCCCGGGGGGGAGGGCTGAACGAGCCCCCGTAGACAATCACTAATCAATGTTGAAGTTCTAAACCGACTGTTAGTTCACGACAGTGTTTTCAGTTCAATCTTGGAACGTTCAGAACACTCTACGGCAAACCCGTCACGCAGCTTCTTCAAGGAGACACAGCTTGGTCACAGGACGAGTAAGAGAAGAGTCCTTTGTCTTCACTTCGGCGGTGCGGACACGTGAATCTTCACCAGGAAACACTTTCGTTACGCGACCCAGCAACCAGCGGGATCTCGGCACAGTTTTGTCCACCACAAGAACCAGGTCATTCACTGCTAAATTCCTCTTATTTAGTAGCCACTTGTGGCGTTGCTGTAAGGTGGGCACGTACTCCAGAACCCATCGCGACCAAAAACAGTTAGCAAGGAATTGCGCATGTCTCCACTGCTTGCGTGAGTACAGCTCTTCCTTGGCGAAGACACCGGGGGGTATGGCGAGATTTCGTCGCTGTAAAAGTAGGTGGTTTGGAGTGAGTGGCTCCATGTCACTTGGATCATCACTTGCTGGGGAAATGGGACGACTGTTTAGAATGGACGTGACTTCGGCGAATACCGTGCGCAGGGTTTCCAAAGGGATTGCAGCGCCTGGTTTGCTCAAGACAGCATTCATAGCCTTCCGCACACTTCTAATAAGCCTCTCCCACACACCTGACATGTGGCTCGCGGTAGGGGGTTGGAAACGCCACCTTGGCAACACATATTTGAACCAATCTGCATCGTACGAATGTAGCTCTCTCTTGATTTGTTCTTCGTTCAGTTCTCGCACCGAACGCCGAAGTTCCCGCTCCGCGCCAGTAAAATTCGTGCCGTTATCTGACCAGATCTCCTTAGGGCAGCCGCGAACAGAGATGAACCGGCGCAGAGCCAAAATAAACGTGTCTGTTTCTAAGGAACTAACATCTTCGATGTGGACTGCCCGGCTGTTAAAGCACACGAATATGCAACCATACACTTTGATAACGCTACGAGCGCGCTTCACATAGAAGGGGCCAAAGAAGTCGAGGCCCGTAAAGGTGAACGGGGGATGATAAGGTAACAGCCTTTCCTTTGGCAGGTCCGCCATCGCTTGCTGTAGGGCAGGCATGTTCCGCTTGCGGCAACTTATACACTTGCTCAGGATCTGACGCACCAAAGCTCTTCCTCTCAGTATCCAGTAACGTTGGCGGAGGACGGACAACACATGTTCACGGCCTGCGTGGCCCAGCACATGGTGGTAGTAACGAACTATCAATACAGACACAGGGCTTGACTTTGGAAGAATCACTGGGTGGGCGGCCTCAAAGGTAATCGGCGCACGGTGAATTCTTCCTCCAACACGTATAATGCCATCAGTTAGGATCGGACTAAGAGTGGCCAAACTACTGCTACATTTCACCTGTCTGCCTTCTTTCAAAGCCATGTACTCTTCACGGAAATGTTGGTGCTGTACCAGTCTCGTAATTACTTCGCTTGCTCGCTGAAGCTCAACAAGGGTAAGTGTACGTCCGACGACACATTCAGGTTTTCCCTCCTTTAGTGGTTTGACAAAGCGAAGCACCCACGACATCACTCTCAGCAAACGGGACCACGACGAATAGCGCTGTAACAGGAGATCAACTTGGGACGTGTCAGTGGTGAACATGATTGTGGCTGGTTTTCGTATCTCTTTATCATCACTTCGAATGTCTTCCACCTGAGCATTAGGCCACTGTTGTTCAGGCTGCCACAGAAAGCAAGGACCTGACCACCACCGACATCCGGGTTGGAAATGCTCTATGGTGACGCCTCGTGAACCCTCATCAGCGGGGTTCATGCTACCTGGGACATGATGCCACTGTTCTGGGGATGTTGATTCATGAATTTCGGCCACGCGATTGGCAACAAAGGTTTGGAAGCGCCTAGTTTCGTTCTTAATATATTGAAGGGACGTCATTGAGTCACACCAGAAAAAGGTCTCATTAACTTGCAGATCGAGCTCCTTCAGAATTGAGTTACTTAGTCGCACCGCTAACACTGACGCTTGTAGTTCTAGGCGAGGTATAGTCCACTCTTTAATGGGCGCATTCCTGGTCTTCCCCATAACGAAGGGACAGTGAATCAGTCCTTGCTCATCAACGAACCGTAGGTAAGACACTGCTGCATAACCATGCCTTGACGCATCGGAAAAGTTGTGCAACTGCACAGTGGCTTGTGCACTAAGGCACTGGGTCTTGTAACACCTTGGTATCTCGATTGTAGTAACACACGGCAGCTCTTGCAACCACTTCTGCCAGAGGGACGAATACGGCTCTGGAATTTCTTGATCCCAAGACAACTTCTTCCTCCACAGCTCTTGTAACAGAATCTTGGCTGTGAACACAAAGGGTGAAAGAAATCCCAACGGATCAAATAGGGAGCTTACGACGGAAAGTACTCCTCACTTGGTGGATGGCTTGTACGCCTGTAAGGCCTTGAACTTAAAAGTATCTGACTGTGCGTCCCAGTAGACACCCAACGCTCGCTCTAAGGGTAACTGGTCTAGATCTAGGTCCAACTTGGGATTCGCCCTCGACGCGGGAGGAATTGAGGCTAGTAATTCACGACTATTGCTCGCAAACTTTGTTAGGCGGAATCCTCCTTCTCTCAACAACTTCATAAGATCGGAGGCCAGAGGTATGGCTTGATCAGTATTTGGGACGGACTTCAGGACATCGTCCACATAGAAATTTCTACGAACTGTTCTGATCACTTCAGGTGGGTAATTTTCTTCATTGTCTTGTGCTGTCATGTTTAACGCCTTGTTGGCACAGCAGGGTGAAGACTTAGCACCAAAAATATGGACCAACATTTTGTATTCTTCTGGAGGCTCGTCAATACCTTTAGGCCACCACAAGAACCTCAGAGAATCTGTATCACTTGGGGCTACTTTGGTCTGGTAAAACATGCCCTCGATATCTGCTGAGAAGGCAATTTCTTCCTCACGGAAACGAATCAACACTCCAGACAGGTCATTTGTCAGATTAGGTCCTTGGATGAGCTGTTCGTTTAGCGACGTGCCGCTGAATCTTGCAGCCGCGTCAAACACCACTCTCACCTTGCCTGGCTTGTTCGGATTGCTTACTGGGTGGTGAGGCAGGAACCATGTGGTTTTGCTGACTGTTGCTGCTTCCTCCTTTGTGAGCTTTCTTGCATATCCCTGGGTCACACAGTCTTCAATCACCGCTCTATATTTGACTTCAAGTTCTGGATCTCGAAGGAAGCGTCTCTTTGAGTGTTGCAGTCTCGCTTCAGCTAGTGTTCTGTTGTAAGGAAGCACAGGATTGTCACTCTTCCACAGGAGGCCCATCTCATAATGGCCATCATGTTTACAGATTGAATTGGATATCAAGTTCATAGCTCTTTGGTCCTCCACAGACAGGGGCTTGGTTTCACACTTGCTCGTACCATAGGACTCGACTCTCCAGAATTCTTCAAGCTGGTCACTTAGGGTAACATCCTCCCCTCTAATGAGATTGACTTGCACAGGAGTGGAAGAAGGTACACTGGCACAGCCACCAAGTATACTCCAACCAATACAGGACTTGATTGCGATCGGCTCATTTGGTCTACCTCTTTTAACTTCAAGCGGTATGAAGACCTCTTGGATGTTTGTACCAAGCAGGATAGAAATCTTACTTCTCTTTACTTCCGGGAGGCAAACTTGCTGCAGATGTGGCTACTGACCAACAGACCTCGTCACCTTTGTGTGCTTTAGGGGAATTGTAAGATCCTTTACAGCCCAGGCAGATTTGACATCAATCAGATGGTCATTCTCGCTGTCTACTGAAGCAATTTGGAAGTCAACTCTCAGACCCTCTTCTTCTGTATCGGCATTGTTTACTGTCGTGAGTGACAGCTTACTTGGTGAGCCCTTAATGTTCAGCAGTTTCACGAGAGACGGGTCAATCATGGTTATGTCGGAGCCTGAGTCTAGTAGGCCAAAGGTAGTAATCTGGTTGCCAGACTTACTAATCACTCTAACTGGGATGACTTGAAGCAACACTTCGCACGAACTAACTGCGGCCACTGAGGAGCACATAGAAATAGTGGCTTGATTAGGCCTTAAGCCTTGATTAACGTCCTCACCGTTAGGACCGTCTCTTTGCTGGTTCCCTCTGTCACTAGGTTCAGTGAAGTGTAACAATGTGTGATGTGACTTCCCACAACCTTCTACCCTGCACCTGATTAAGGACTTGCACTTCTTCGAGTTGTGTTTAGTTGAGTTGATACAATTGAAGCAAATCTTTTTCTGTTTTACAAAGTCATTTCTCTCCCTCGGAGACTTGGATTTGAATACTTCACAACGGTACAGTGGATGGTGTTGATGGCACATTGCACAGGATTCAGGATTTGTTGCTGTTAAAGAATAGGTAAAACCCTTAGGAGTTCCTGACTTAGTAAAGAAAGGGTGGCTCAGGACAAAGGCTCTCTCCTTGAGGAAATCTACAACATCCTTGAAATTTGGCATTTTCTGTCCCTTACGCTCGAGATTCTTCAAATGTTCGGCAAATTTGGATTGCATCCACTTTGGCAGCCGCGCAATGACTTTCTCCAGATTATCTATATTCATCTCACTAAGGTATCCCATTGACTCTAAAGTGTCATAGGTAACTTGCGCAGTATCAGCATAGCGCTGCAGGCTGTCCTTATCATTCGCTTGTATAGCAGGTCCCTTCGTAAGTGATTCAACACATGCTCTCACTACTTGAAATGGCTGGCCAAACCGTTCCTCTAGTGTCTTGAGTGCCTTTGCCAGGCCACCAGGCATTGGCTCATATCTCTGTACTGCAGTCAGGGCAGGACCGTTCAAGAACTGTAACAGACGGGTCATTTTCACAGCATCACTGAGAGGCCTGGTTTCAACCAACTGCTTAAATCTCTGACGAAAGGCTGGGTAATTTTCAGGGGATCCATCAAACTTCTGAACTTGTACATGAGGTAGATCATAAGCGGCACTCATTTTCTCCATTGAAGACATGATAGCAACAAGACTTTCATTCATAATTGAACCAGCAGCACTGGGCGTGGCTGTACAGCGGTTGGTGCTCGTGAGACATGGGGTTTCTTCGGTGGGTGGGTCAGCAGGTTGTGACTGGCCGTTGTCTTGAATACGTGGTTTAACAGTCTCAAGTGTACCCTCATCCGTAACAGTAGGAGTTCTGAAACTCATACCTGGCACTTTGAAATAGGTGTTTCCAGAAGTGAGTGTATTGGAAGTCTGGGCATTTACTAATCCTGGTGTTGATGTATGAGATGGCTTGGTCACTGGTACATTATTGCCACTAATCGCAGATGGTAGTGTTTCGGGTGGCACCCTTGAGGATTGAGACCTTGAGTCCTTTAGGTCAAGATTTGGAGACCATTTGATACCCTCCAGGCCCGTGACTGGATCAGATATTTCCTGTTCTGCAAGGGAAGCCTCCAAATTGGCTAGTTCCACTTGATTTCTTGCAGCCGTAACTTCCCTTTCTGCTTCCAATTTGGTAAGTTCTAATCGGTGTTGCAACTCTAATTCCGTTCGTTTTATTTCCATTTCGACTCTTTTTACCTCCAGTTCTACTAGCTTCTTACTCCTTTCTTCAGCTTGTTGCTGCATAAGTAGGGCCTTCGCTGCTTCTATTTTAGCCCTTTGGGACCTGGAGCTACACACACTTGATTTTGAGACACGACTACCATTAGATTTCACAGATTCTGGAGGGGTACACTCCTTGATTGATTTTACTTCTTCTAACACTTGGCTGTTATAAAAGGCAGCGGCACTGGCAATAAACTGATCTATTCTCTCATTGTATCCTTGTATCCTTGACTGCTGAACCGCACGGTCGCTCAAGACTCTTTGATACCTTTCACAGCTGGTATCGAGTAAATCACCGTATTTCTCAACACAAACACAATACTGCTCCCACGCGGAATTAAGGCTAGTTTGTACGGTTCGTATCTTGACGACGTTGCCGAAGTCTCCGAGATTTTCATCCAGTTGATGACACAGTTTCGTAATATTAGACAAATATCCCCTTCGGGATCTGTCCAACACCTCCAAACGCTCGAGTAGGATTCCTCGTTGAGTCATGACCTTTGATGTCACTTCGATTCACACGCACAAATATTTTCACAGTTAAGACTTTAGACGTCCACTAATCACAGGCAAGATGATCGTATGGTTTTTACGAAGATGTCCAGGGGACAAAACGCGCCTTCACAACACACGGGTTCTTGAACACAAGTTTAATAATCGAGAGTTGCACACTCAGCATATTTTCTTAACAACACAACAGGATCGGAATTGGAGTCTCATCTTTGGCTAACAAGCTTCACCTCGCAAGTAAAAACCTACAAAACAAACACTTAATCACCGTTGGAACGGGATTTGGAAATACACGAGCTCCTAAGACTCACCATACGATGAGAAACTCCCGGCGACTAGCGCGTTACAAAGCACATGGTTTCTTTCTCGCTACACGACGACACTGAGACGCGCTCACTAAGCATGCTGGGAGTACAAATTACAAAAATAGACTGGAACGGACTTAGGAAAACAGAATTGTTCTCTTGTTGAGGATTAGCCTCAACATATAGAATGGATAACATATAGATCAATCTACAATATAACATAAAATTTTTGGCGATCGGAGTAAATGTCACGTGGTTATAATACCACGCCCCTTTAAGGTCTGAGTCGAAAATCTGCTGTTGCCGGCATTTTTTCGTGAAAATCTCTCGGCTACACATAGCGCGCATTAGTGCCTTGCGCTGAACAGAGTTTCACCAAAATCGCAAAGACCCAATTCGAGAAATTCAGCGGTTTCCAAATTTAGGTCATAATTTATGCGAAAATGATAAGCAAACTTTACACGGATTATATCTAATAAACTATGAAATTCATCTCTGTATTTTGGGCATCCTTATAACAGATGGGTCCTTGCAAGTCAGCAAAACGCTTTAGGGCCTTGTAAATGCGCGCGATTTCGAGCAAAGCAAACATATAGAAATTATAGTTTTCGCTATTTGTTGACGTTTGTCAGCGTTTAAGAGTCAATCTCACGAAAAAAGCATTTTCTTAAAAATTCGTAGTTTTTTTTCCTTCAAATTTTTTCAGGGCCACAATTGATTAACTAACAACCCGGACTCTGAATTTTATGGTCATTGAAAAACTGTGACATTACCTTCTGTAAGCCCAAACTTGAGTAAACATTGAAGATTTTTAGCGTTTTGGCTGAGTTTGTGCTTTGGGAGTTGTCTATTGTTTCTAGTCTGTCATCCGGAGCCGGAAACGGAAACGGAAACGGAAACGGAACCCGAACCCGAACCCGAACCCGAACCCGAACCTAAGAAATAAAACTTGGAGACGTTTCTGTCTTAAGAGTGTCACTAACAATTATTGCTCGATCAAGACTTTTCATCCCCACATTATATTTATTTATTGTTATTATATTTTTTACTGTCGCATTTTTTGCGTACGGCGCAAAATTTTTCTTCGAGAATTTCATATACGCGTGAGCGTTGCAACTTGGGATCATGATTGACATGAGTACTCCTCCTCCCTTTGCCGCCTTTTCCTCGCAATGGTTGAAACACGGAGCCCTTTTAAGAAATGAGCAACTTAGGCTCAAGAGAAGGAAATGAATAACACAGCGGTCTCAAACATCACATACTAATAATGGCTGTTTTTCGCAGTCAATCGGCTTCTGATTAGTTGTAGTCTCGATCTGTCGAAAATTGCTCGACCTACAGCTGCAGTCACAGTTTATGACTGCTAGGAATAACAGTAGGATGCACTTACCTTCTTTTTTGCAAGTCACTTTCCGAATGTGAGTATACCTTTGGTATCACGATCACTGTGCTGAAAATTTCTCAAAACAATGATAACAGAGGACTCCATCTTGAATTTTATTCCCACACGGGTATCGGAACTGGTTTTAGTGCTTCCCAGTTTACCCTGGTCTCAATTTAAGTTCCGGTTCTGGTGCCGTTTCCGTTTCCGTCTGCGCTTCCGGATTCCGGATTCCGGCTTTTCCATACGCCCGGTTGAAAATGCTACCGAGTCTGAAATGGGCAAAGATTAAGTACTCTACCTCATCGACTCCAGCTTTCCATTGATAATGTTCCGATTGAACAAGTTTCTTCTGTGAAATCACCTGGAGTATATATCGATGAATTTTACGTGGTACTCCCACATTGATAAACTGTGTAAAAAGATCGCTTCTGCAATTGGCCGCCATAAAGCGAGTTGAGCCATTTGTGCCTCAATCCACCCTACTCGATACAACTTGCTAGTTCAATCTCACTTTGATTACTGCAGCCTCGTCTGGGGTAATTGTGGCAAAACATTATCTAACAAGCTACAAAACCTACAAAACTGTAACCCTTGTAACCCCTTGTAGCCCCTTGTAACACGTTGTAACCCTCTGTAACCCCGCGTAACCCCGCGTAACCTCCTGTAACCCCTTGAACCCCTTTGTAGCCCCTTTAAACCCTCTTTAACCCCTTGTATTCCACTGTAACCCACTGCAACTGCTTGTAATCCCTTGGATAGGATAGGATAGGATAGGATAGGATAAGTGCTTTATTATCAACAGAGCGCCTACAGACGCATGTGTTTACAACGATAACAAAGACTTAGTGCAATAATTACAGTGATGTACGTTTGTAGAATTTATACAACTATTAAACAAGGTTATATTTAACACGTCTATCTTTTTCGCGAAAGCGATCACATACGTATTTAGCCACAATTGTTTGCATTTTCTCTCTTTGCTTCATACTTATCAACGTTGCAAAGGCAGAGCTTGGAGTCATAGAGTCAAGAAAAAGATTGGTTTTCTTTTTTAGCGTATTGAACAGCTCTCTCCTAGGATCCCTATAGGCTATGCAATTCATCAAAAAATGCTCCTCGTCTTCTAATCCAGTTTTACATAATGGACAGATTCTTTGGTCTGGTGGTTGATAGGGTTTAACGTATCGTCCAGTTTCAATTGCTAGTTTGCTGAGTTTGTGGTTGCTTAATCTTAGCTTTGTGATTGCTACTCTATGATTGATGTTTCTTACATTTATGAGGTAATTTTCGTAGTCATGGGTAAGTTTAAATTTCCTGAAAGTACTTAGTTTGTTTTTTTGATGCGGGTCCTTTCGTTCATCATTGTGTATTTCGCTTATCCATGTTTGCTGTTCTATGTCTAAGAGTCTCTGTCGTATATAGCTCATGATTGCGGGAGTGTTCGTTTTCGCTGACCATATGTCGCCAAGACCTGCGAGATTTAACAGCCAGCTACAGAATTTGTTAACTCCCAATAGCCACCTAATGAACTTTGTTTGAACAAACTCAATTGGATCATTTTCTAGCTTTCCGTCGTGATCGACCCCCCAGATCCCGCTTCCGTACGTGAGTATTGGGTAAATAACCGTGTCAAAAATTTTCATT